>NC_091752.1:951374-991374 GCF_043380555.1 Nothobranchius furzeri
CCAAACTCACGCTCCTCTGGTAAAGGGACTGAATGGCCCTTAACAGAAAGCCACCCACCCCATACTCCTGGAGCGTCCCTCACAGGGTGCCCCTGGGGACACGGTCATAAGCCTTCTCCAAATCCACAAAGCACATGTGGATTGGTTGGGCAAACTCCCATGCCCCCTCCATCACCCTTGCAAGGGTATAGAGCTGGTCCACAGTTCCACGGCCAGGACGAAAACCACATTGCTCCTCCTCTATCTGAGATTCAACTATCGATTCTGTACTGACCCTAATATTCCTTGGTTACCTAAATCATCATATAGACTGCTAATGAAAAATAAGCAACATGAAGGAGTTACAGAAGCCGATTTAGGCTCGGGACTACGTTATGACAAAGCGCTGCTGTAAACCGCCGCTGCAAGGACCAAGGACATGATGCTTCTGGGAATATGGCAACAGACCAAATTTTTTTTAGGGGTGGATTATCCCTTTAAAGGAGCCTTGATTCAACATATTATGCTCCATGTTTGCTTCTAATGCAAAATCCCACATTTCACTGTATTCTCTCCAGTTCAGTTGATAGGACATCCTTAACTGTCCCAACACCATTACACTACCTTATATTTGTTTATTTTACATATAATAAATAAGTCATTCTGCCTGTTAGCTGCTACAATATGCATGGCTCCAACTGGTTTCTCCTGAATGCTGGAAAATCCCCCGTTCTCTGAATAATAACAAAGCTGATTTTAAGGGAAGGAAGGAACGTCACCGTTTTACTGAGGGGCTGCTGTGCTTCAACTGTTGTGTTTTGCTTTATTGCTAATAGACTTAAAAAGTCTGAATAGCCGCTACGTTGGCCAAGAGATTTCTTATCTCAGTGGGACTTCCTGGTTAAATAAAAGTCTAATAAAGTTCTGCTGTGCTGGTTTGTCCCTTGTGCTAATCTGTGCCTGTGACTACCATTGTTGTAAATAGTGCATTAACAGACAAAATGCTGATGTGCAATAAACGTAATTAGTCTAATCTTAAATCAGCTTCCATGAAACGGACTTGAATATCCACTTCTCTGATTGATAAACAAAATTTACCAATTTGTGCGTAGCAAAGCAAAAGCTCAGACACTTTAATAACATACGAGATGCCAAAACAGTAATTTACCCAGAACTTTCACTAATTTTATGCACATGTAGATGAAACAGAAACCCAAGTGCACCGCATCCTCGGTGTAACGCACACCCAGCAGGCATTGGAGGTTAACCTTAAATCACCCCAGCAACAGAGATGAATAAAGGACTCTTCTCCAGTTACCTCGGTTATGACTCAAATGTGTCATTCACAGCTCCGTCTCAGACATCTTGCATTCTGTTGGTAATTGGTGGGCGGATGCACTACAAGTATTTCTTTCAAGCAAGCCCTTAACGTCCCCTCATTTCACTCAGTCTTTTAATTGCCTCTTCACCGTTTTCTGTAGGCTTCTCTTGGCCGTGGCTCCTGGCTGCAGACAGGACATCTGAAATCTGAGCCACTTGGGATGAGACCTGGAGCACTAGTGTCAGATGGTGAGGTATGGATGCCTCTTCTTTTGTTGGAGGCTAGAGGTGTTACCTGAAAACACCTTTAGGTGACATTCAAACACAGTTAAGAAGATCCAGATTTCCCCAGATTGAAGAAAAACTTCTAGTGAAGAAGTCAACATAACTCTTGCTATTTGAATAAATAAAACAACTACGCAACGACTCGTGTTGAACTATTCAACCTGAGACGAGAGGCTAACTTGATAATGATATATCGTGTCTGCACTAGGGAAGGAGCATCATAAAAAAACAGAGTAAAAACTTTTTCAAATAACTTAAATGTGGTCATTAGTCGTGCGTACGTGTAATAAGCAATTGTCAAGAATTTCAAATTTAATGCATCAATTAAAACTTCAGATCTGACTTGTTCCTATTGTCTGTTAATACGTTCTCTTAGAAGGGACTATTGGTTACATTATGGCTATAAGAAAAAATGACGGAAAGAACCTTCATAAGCTCAGTGGCCTAGCTTAGAGGTATGCTTAGAAAGATTGGGGTTCAAATCCCAGTTGTGTCATACCAAAGTCTTTAAATTAGGGACCCATTAGGGAGTCTAAGTCTCCTCCCTTTCCGGTCGGCTCATGGGTCACTGGAAAAACTAAAGAAATGAATGCAAGTCAACAGAGCTAAAAACGTTATTTTCTAATCCGCTTTGCCGTACGCCTGGATCGCACATATGTTGTACTCCAATTTAAATGAAAACTAATGATGGTGTTTCAACCTCACCAGTCACGTACTTTGAGATTTATCAGCTTGTAAAAGTTCGTAATTAGCATGACTACACACCAGAAATCGGCACGTCGCATATGTGACGTCACCACATAATCTCCTCTCCCCTAGCGTAGCTGCTACTTACCAAATGACCAGATTGATGGTGGTTCTTTCCACCTGTGGGAAGTTTGCTGAACTTATAGCCTTTAGTGTCTGGCTTGATGACGTCACTTCCGTGATGCACATCTGTAGTCGTGGACTTATTTTCACACAAAACCTAAAATAGCGTTTCCCCCTGTTCGAAAATAAGCGCATCTTTGGTATCAAAATGCGTCTCTAAAACTCACGGACAACATATGTGAAATCCATGGCACAAAGCGGAATTAGAAAATAGCGTTTTAGCCCCATTGACTGGCATACATTTTTTGGTTCTTCCGGGGACCCGTGGTCCGGAAGTAGACGGGCGCGACTTAGGCTCCATATGCCTCCTCACAAGACTCTCGACTTTAAAGCCGGGCGTACACTGTGCGACTTTTTCACTCGCAGCGTTCAGCTTCAGCTCAAACTGTACGATTTCCTCGCAGGGCAGATGTCACGAGCCAGGCGCTCACACCGCACGACCCAGTTCTCGGATGCGACCTGACTGCTCACACTGTACGTCTGGTAGCAACACGTCGGCCCTAAAAATGTGCTAAAAATAGCAGTTTTTACTCAACACGTCAGACTGTTTTGTCTTGTCTTGCCTGTTGTCCTTCGGGAGTGCTGCAGGAGGACACACAGGGATTTATGGGGGTTGGATGAGGAAAACGAAATAAAGAAAGTAAATCTGTGTTTAGTGATCAGTTTAATTTGACATGAACACGACAAACACGCTTTCTTGACAATCATTGTGTGTAAAAAAACGTGTAGAAACAAAAACAAACATCGTGTGTTATTAGGGAAACAGCGAGGAGCGGTGTTGATGCAGGATTGCGCATGCACCGTGAGCGGTGCTGAGACATTTTGGGTCGCAGCTGCTCGCAGCGCCGCTTCAACAGTGCGATACCCTCACGAGGGACGAGCGAAATATTAAACACGCCAGAAATCCGTGCGAGCTCACGACTGCTGATCGGCAGCTGGTCACGTGGTGTTAATCGCCTCTCGTAACCCCTTGTACACTACACGACCGCTCGGCGCTAAACTCGCCCCGATCTCGTGGATTCTCTCACGAGTGGAAAATCGGCTCAAAAAAGTGAAAAAGTCGCACCGTGTACGCCCGGCTTAAGGGGTAGGACTGGGGGGGATTAAACCACTCAATAGTTCCCGAGTGCGACCGTATCTGCAGCTCACCTCTCACCGGGTCAAATGTGGAGGACAATTTTTACCACACACCAGTTTGTGTGACAACTGATGGGACGGAATAAAGCTGGTCGACACTCGATATTTCAATAAATTTGCTGTCGTCTTTAGTAAGAATGAATGGCCTGTGAGTCGATCTCCAGAGCTGTTGTTTTGAGAGTGGGCCCATAGTTTGTCGGAGGATTTGGGGACAAAAAAAGTCGGACTACCAGGCTTACTCATGAATATGCATGACGTGCAAACATCTCACAAGAGCAACACGACTCTTCTGCTGCCTCTGTTCACTCTTATTTCTTGAATACAAAAATGCAACATTGATGTTTTATATTCTCAAAAGACAAAAGCCTGAAGGAGTTCCGCCATGTTGCGGCGTTGTTTATGCTAACGGTTAGCATCTACTAGCTGAGACGCGATCTGCTCTCTCCAGGCTGCTAAATCAATGCGCCTTCCGCGGGCAGAAGTCAAGATGAGTCCATGAATACTAATTTCACAGTATGACCTAGATCTGTGCAGCTGATGAGTTCCCTCGTCTATTTTCCTTCTGCAGCTAATGCAGGAAATAGGGGTAGAAACCCATGTTCAGCCTGCATGTGAAACTCAGTACTACAAGTTTCTCAGTGAATAAAATCTTGAAAAAGGAAGATGTGGACAGAAAGCTTCACACATCTGAAGTAAACAAACACCCAATTAGTCAAGTGACTAACAAGTTAACCACATCAGAACGGATGAATGTCTTCTATCACAACTCCGTTTTGGGGAAAAATCAAAAGCCAAACAAGTGGATCTAAGTTTTTTATGATAAAGTTGCTTCAATCAACCCTTTCTGGTGTGCAACCTTTACAATATCCCTCACAAACCAATGACAGAAACACAATCAGTGTTTTGCACAGAAAGGTAAACACTGATCACTTTTTGGCTGCTCAAATACCCATTCTGCTGCCTCAAAAGACCGTCGTCTATACTTCCTGGCACGGTATTGCAGGCTGTGAGGTACTGTATAATCTGTTTCATCTTATCTTGAGTAGCTTTGTTTCCCTAGATAACTTTAGCCTCGACTTCCTCCCCTTACAACTTGAAACTCTGCCTAACCCTTCGGTAAGAATCATGCTCACCACCTGAAATGACACAATGCACACGTGGAGGAATCAGCTTTTCGACTAAATAGTCATAAAGCTGTGTTATTTTTGAAGGTTATCTCAGCACAGACACAATTACATTGAGTGTATTGTGTGAAGATAAATTCTACAGTTTACCTGCATCTGTGGAGCTGACGCTAAGTTGGCTAATTACAGTTTTAGTGCAGAAATAGTAATCCGGTAACAAAGCAGGAGGAAAAGGTCTTCAATTAGCTTCTCTGACTGTGTGTGTTGGCCTGTGAAAACATTGTATGGTAATTCTTTTATTTCCTTTATTGTGCTGATTAGTTTAGTGGGGGGGAGAGTGTTCAATCTAATCTGATCAAAGAGCATTGTGTTTGGGGACATTAACCCGAGGGAGGTCCCTGAGGGTTGACAAGTCAGCTCCCACCCACCCCCCTTCTAGAGCTCGCCCATCTTTGGGCTCCTCTGTAGCAGACAACAGAAAAACAAAGGACAAGAGGGAAAACAGCCGACTGAGCTTTTAGCATGGCGTGTCATTCTTCTGCAAACACAAGGCCTCAGTGACTGCAGGCCAAAGCCTCTGAGCTTTGCCTCGGCAGCAGGACAGCCTCGAATGTCTGTTGTTGTTAGTTCCTTTTCTTCATCTGGCCTGCATCCAAGTCCTGAGAGATGAAGAGGGTCACCCTATTCCTAAACATCTGGGGTCCGCATCAGAAAGACCAAGGCCTTACCACATGTCGTGTTAGCGAAAACACCCGTGGCACAGTGCGGTCCCGTGTAACAGACGTCTGCTTTCATAAAAAGATTCAACAAGCGCCGTCGGCGAACTATGACTCCTTTATTTACATTTGAACAAGAAACCAAAGCCAGCATCAACCTTTTTACTCCACCACTCACTGTGTGTTGGATCTCTTGCATCCCTGGTTAGTCAAAAGTCTGAATACTCAAATATTACTAACAGTGGTTCTAAGTAGAGGTCGGCCAATATTGCGTTTTCTATTGCTGATGTGCATTGCCAATTTTCATGGCTGATATTTAGATGTTTTCCACACTGTTTTCATGCTAAAATGTCACTAATGGCATCCGTTGATGCACACAATGCCTGAAGCTGAATCAGTTTTTGTACTCTGTATTTAACCAACTGTTGAATCTTAACTTTGTGCACTGCCCAGTGTTAAAGTCAGACTCATAAATAAAGTTAATTTAGAGTATTTATTATGCAGATGTTATTAGTGAATGCAAAAATGCATTTAAATTAAATGCTGCAACAGCACTGGGCGGCCCAAGGATGTGCCTGACTTTAAATCGGCTTTACTGAGGACAAATATCGGCCGATACCGATACCCGAAATATCGACAGACTTGTTTATCCGTCTGCCCTCAGTTCTAAGTCACAAATCTAAATGGTTTTCAGATCATACAAAGCTGAGTTTCAGGATGGCGAGAGTGAATCAAACACATCTAAGATCATTGCTGAGTGGCTTTGGAGGACGATCATGCAAACAAAGCAGAAGGTAAAGGAAAAACAAGGTGGTGGTTTGAAGTGTTCTCTTTAATTTGGCATTGGTTCAAAGCATGCAAATGTCAATAATGAATTCACAGAAGCAGAGATGAGGAAATCAGCGCGTTTTCCTCAGAGCCCCTGAGCAGAATTAGGAGTTATTGTATTTCACACAAGCTTTCCGGTGAATGCTAAACTTGTGTTACAAATAAACAAAATAATGAGGAGGTTAAAGGAAGAGCTAGCACGGGGCTTACATAGATCATTATAAATGTGTGCATGCCCAGGACAGAAAGTAGGGCACAGCGCCCTGCCAACGCCATCTATTGACCACAGCATGAACAAAAACAAGTTAATCAATTATCTGCTTGCGTGAGCCAAAAGCTGTTGGACAAGGTCAACTTTTACAACACTTTTGTTTCCACGAGATTCAAAAGGTCCTTAAGCTAGCACTAGGCAAAAGCAAGGGGCACAGCAAAGTATGGGGAACAATCTTAGTGTTGTCTAAACACTGAAGCCAGACAGACTGGAGCATGTCCTCGGGAGAGGAGAGCACCTTTCCCCCTTGAACAAAAGACAAACAGGGCAACAGATTTCCCCTGGTCTTGAGATAACAGAAACCCAACACCCTCATCCTCCAGTGGGGCTCTTTGTACGTCTAAGAGAGGGTCAATCAGCAGCCGCTGACAGATGTGTCTGCAGTCGATTTAGGAGAGGAAGCCATGTTGAGGTCAGATGCAGGTTTCTCTGCTCCGTCCCAACGGAAGGAAGACAAGGATCATGCCGGGACGTCCAGGATTGATCTCCTCACCCCACAGGATTTGACAGACAACACCTGGACTATAGGATGTACATTTGTTGTGCAGTTCTGTTAACACACTAACAGCACACAGGAAGGTGGGCTTTACTGGTCTAAGAATCTCCGTGTTGCAAACAAAAGTGAGAGTCCCTCCAGCTGGAAAGCAAACAAATCAGAAAACCTCCAGTGGAGGTCTGAGTAGTTCTGGCAGATGCTCCAGGCTTAAGTGTCTGTTCAATTAGGCACTCCAGTTAAGATGGCAATCATGGTTTAAACCATGCGCTGCTGTGTTAAAGCAGAAGGTGGAACATATTCCATCTCCGGCCACACGTAAGAACAGGAGGGCCTCGTTTATGTGACAGACAGTCCTACTTTACACCCCGCTGGGATATTTTTCCCTTTTAGCCAAAATTAGAAGTGAAATCCATTCTATGCATTCCGATATTCAAGTTTTCTATTCAGTTCAAGTTTATTTATATAGCGCCAAATCATGACAAGAGTCCTCTCAAGGCCCTTCACACAGTAAACGTTCCCTCACGGTCTAGTTCATTAGGTCAGTCAGTAAAAAGTTCCCTATTTAAGGAAGCCAGCAGACTTGAGCAGCTATTAATTATTACAGCTGCTCTGCTGTGATGAACAGAAAGCTCCAGGTACTTCAGCATCCCTGCAGCAGGTGAATAAAACCTCTCAAATAAACCTGCTTGTTTACAGAACCTTAGTGGAGACCCTTTGGGCGTTGAAAGCTCAGTAATAAGAGAGGCTTGAGGTAATTATCAAAGGGATAAAGAATGGCTGGTAAGTCTGCATGTTGCAATGGAAGATGTGTACATCACACAGAACTGGTCCCTATGGCATCAACAAGGAGATGATATTCAACAACACAGATGCTCCATTGCAGCTCCACGCCCGCGGCTGTGGGGTCCGACTTGTCAGGTAGCCAGAGGGGGAAACACTGGAAACGGTGCAAGGCGAGAACGTGTTGGCTGGGTCAGCTCTGCTGTGCAACCATTGGCTAACAGACTGACTCATCTATGCTTTGGGCCCGAGGAGAAACAAATCATGCTGGTGTGTTTTTTTTATTTTGTTTTTTTATACATGAAACCAAAGCGGGTCAAGATGCACTCAAAGCTGCATCAAAAGCAGCGTAGATCCAGCCGGGATGAATATACGTCTGCATTCAGCTGCAAGCACGGAGCTGCACTCCCTATAGGAAATGAAAGGTTTAATTTATTTAACTAATTATGTCAGCTGAGTAAAGGCTAATTTACACGTCTATCAGCTCAGTTTTAGAGTTGCTCACACGCTTTGACAAGATGTGCTTTCCGTAGGGAGCCCCACCCCGGTTTCACACTGGAAGCATCGGCGGCGTGAAACGCAGCGGACCGGTTTACTTGCAAACTTCAAAGGACTCGTGAAGTCACAAGATCCCTCGAGACTTCAGGTCTTGGTTTGATTATGCAATCCACCATTAAACCAAAAAGAAGCGGTTTGATGTCATACATGATGTTGTTCCTCTCCACTGCCAGGAATAAAGCCATGAAAAACACACCGCTGCACTTCTGGAACGATGCTGTGAGTAAATAAGCCGTTGGATCACACGTAAGCTTCATATGAAAATGCATCGCTGCAGTACTTTTATTTTGAAATTTACTGGGGATTTTACACATAAAGAGTGCGATTTCCTGTCTAGCTCTATGCTAGCTGCAGAATTTGTTGTGACCCAGAAGCAGCTCACAGCAAGACTAGAACCGGTCCCATCTTTAGCGGCGCGGCGCTTCTGGGACGAGCCTGGAAATTGCCGCGTTGCTGCTGGTTACAATCAGTCCATAGACCAAAATGGAGTCTATTTGAAGCACGCCGCTGATGCTTTCAGTGTAAAACCGGGGTGGGGCTCCTCCCCTTTCGGTCGGCTCGTGGGTCCCCGGAAAAACAAAAAATGTATGCAAATCAACGGGGCTGAATGGGCTATTTTCTAATCTGCATTGCCTTACGTCCTGAATCGCACATATGCCGTACTTCAATTTAAATAAAAACTAATGATGCCTGTCACGTACTTTAAGATTTATCAGCTTGTAAAATTCGTAGTTCCTATGACTACAAATCAAACATCGGCGCATTGCATTTACAGCATGACATCACTACAGAACCTCCTCTCGCCTAGCGTAGCTGCTATGTACCTGATGGCCAGATTATGGTGGTCCTTTCCTCTTGAAGGAACGATTCAAAGCTCACTGAACTTACAGCCATTTCCCCTCAGCTTTTCACAATTTCTGGTTCAATTATGTCAATTTGGTGATGCACATTTTCAGCCCTGGACGTATTTTCACACAATACCTAAAATAACGTTTGCCCCGGTTCAAAAACAAGCACGTTCCTGGCATCAAAATGTATCTTTAAAATTCACGGACATCACAGGTGAAATCCATGATTAGAAAACTGTTTTTAGCTCAACTGACTTGTGTTCATGTTTTGTTTTTCAGGGACCCTTGGTCTGATGGGCATGACTTAGGATACCTGGAGAGTGCTGCAAAGCGCTTTCACCTATCCCTGTGGGGAGCAGTGAGCTGCAGCTGTGGCTGCACTCGGGAACTATTTGGTGGTTTAACCCCCAATCCAACCCCTTAAGGCTGAGTGCCAAGTGGGGAGGCAATGGGTCCCATTTTTAAAGTCTTCAGTAAGACCTGACAGGAATTTGAGCTCCATTAAGACTCTACCACCAGGCGTGTCTCAGTCACTCTCTGTGAGACAGCAGAGCCCTTGCATCAATGACTCATGGAGCGGCGTGCTTCCAAACGGATGCAAGCAGAGATGAATAAATCAGGCTCAACATATATTGCTATGTTAGTAAATGTATATTGCTCTTCATATTTAAGCAAAAGGGTTTAGTGGATTTGGTTGAAATAACTTGGTTAAATTCAACATTGTGTTTCTTACAATCTAGAACGGCACACGTCTAACTTTTGTCATAAATTATTACAGTTTGCTGTGGCGTCATCTAAAATTCACCAACGGCTACAAAAGCTCATCTGGTCTGTGCTTCACACAAACGCAGTTTAAAAAGCATGTTGACTTCAGTTTTTATCACAAACGGCTCCGACTCTTCTTCTGTCTTTTCTATGGATTTATTATAAATAAAAACGTGATAATAAAAACACTTTAAACATACAAAACAGAAGGAAAGAAATGTGTAACAAATGAAATTATGGAAGAAAAGAAAAACGCTATTAAATAGCAAACAAGTAAAGGTGTATTCCACCATTTTAACCAGCACTCATCATGTCCACCGCCTCTTCCGGTGTAGGGGCTCATGTACGACCAGGATGAGCTTCTCTCCACGCCCCCTAGTGTTCCTCACAGGGAGCACACCTCCAGGGGAGGGGGGGGGGGGGGGGGGGGGGGGCTAAGGAAGGAAGCCCCTCCTCCAGATGACATCAGTGGTCTATTGAAGCAAAGCTCGAGGCTCACACAACTCCACATTTGTACTGATGTCCACACTAGCACCCATGTCCTCTCACAGCCTGACGGTTTTATGTGTGTGTGCGCGCGCGTGCATGTGTGAGTGAGTGTGAGAGGGGGCTGCAGACAAACTGGGTAACAGGAGCGCTTTCTCTGGATCTGCATTTTCATCTCCAAAGCCTGGACTGGATTATTATTTTTTCTTCTGTGAGCCACATAACAGGATACCTGTTACTCCCTATTTGGGCGTTAATAAGAGGTAAGTGTGTGTGTGTGTGAGTGTGTGTGTGTGTGTGTGCTGCTCGAGTCCTGCTGGGAAAGTCTCCTTTCACTCTTTGGGATCCGTTTTTCTTCTTCTACCAGACTGGCGCGGATGAAAGTAAAACCAAGTCTCCTGGAGTTGAGAAGAAACAGTTCATTCCCTCGGATGTACTCCCTGTCGATCTCTAGAATAGATCCAACAACGATGAAATTATTCATTTCAATTCTTTTTTTTAACTGCGAGCAATCAAATAAAGCTCGTGCGCGAGTTCGCTGCGCGTCATTTGGCTCAGCTGCGCAAAAAACGGAAACGAATCTCAGTTGGTGATGAAATCCGCTCCATGCGGGAAAGTTCCCGTTTCGATCCGATGCTGCATCCCCAACGTGACCACGGCTTGTCACACACGCACGCACGCACACACACACACACACACACACACACGCGCGCGCACATTTTCCTCCCCTCCTCTTGATCGTGTTTATTAGAAGAGAAGCGCGCGCTCCATCAGATCCCTCCACCTCTACCATTATTTCCCCAGCTCTCCTCGGCCGGTTGACACCCTGACAGAGAGCGGAACGATCCGGGATGAGTCTGCGGACTTGGCTGGATCAGAAGGGCTCTGTCTGGCTGCAGCAGCCCGAGCGGACTCCCCGGTGCGCGGCTCAAATTGCAGCGCAGATCCCGCAGAGTTGGACGTGAAGGGGCAGCTGCAGACACTAAACGCCTGTCCTGCGTCGGCGTCTGGATCCCTCTGACCAGTCTGAACTCGTACAGCATCAGCTATGAATCAGTGGAACTGGCTAAATTCATCTAAAGTGCACCAATAAATACCAGACTGTTATAATAACCGCCTACATCCATAAACATCTGTATCAGCTCATATGGACACGGATTCTTTTTTTGCTGTAACATCCATCCATGATAACAAACCCCACGTTCCTTTGCCTTCATACAAACTAGTATTTATCCCATTAGACCAACACAATAAAGTGGTATCCCTACTGGCAACACCAGGGCAGGGACGGTTGTTAATCCAATTTAACACTGCCTTTTATCTCCATGAGACGATAAGGTCATCCAGGCTTTAAATAATGGCTCTCAGGCTATGCCTAAGCTGCAAACTGATTTCAGTACACCACCGGTGATGGAGGCAAGCAAGACTTTGGTTTTCAAGCAAGGCAATGGCAGCCGATTGTTTTTCAGAGGAGAAAAATAGCCGCGGCAGTCATGAGGACAGGCCCAGTTCTTCTCTGATAGCTGCCTGAGGCTCAAGTCCCCAGTCCGTTGTTTTCAGAGGGAATTCACACGGAAGATTAACAGCTAACCAGGTCACTACAGATGGAATCCTCCAAGTCTAGAAAATGTAAAGCAGAAATTATAGATGACTGGGTCAGGGAGGGGAGAGATGCACGCTCACAGCCACCCAGACACATTTCAGATACATCGTTCCACTCTAAGGGGTCTAATTTGGTCGGTTTCATAATTTATTTAGCCCGCCTAATTTGCATTCGACACCAGAATCAAGTTTAATGAGACAAATCTTTGATTTCTCAGAGAGAAAGTACAACCTGTGCCTCAGAACTTAAATACTGTGGGAATGGCTGAGACGAGGCGGCGAATGCGCCAGTAGGGAGGTTAACAAATCCCTTTATTTTGGGAAGGTGTCAGGCCTGTGCCGAGATAGGCTTCTGCAGCTTAACATAAGCATTCATGTCTGTGTGTTTGCTCGTCTCACACACACACACACACACACACACACACACACATTTTATCTTGCAGTGCCTACCACCCCCATGTGGGGAAAAACAATTGCAGCTGCTACAGATCTCTCCTTTCAGCCTGCTACAAAAGAGACCCCCGTCTGTCCCAGGCTATATGGTATTAATGGGGCAGCAAAAGTATCATCTGTTCAGCCCGTCTGAAGGCAGCACCAGGAGGCCACATACCAAATCCGTGGAACTGCCTGAGATTTTTGTCGGGTTCTCCTCTGACTGAAAAGTGTCCCTGTGAGTTCAGATGTGATCATGAATGTTCCATTGTGTTTCGCCAGCACGTTCGGCCCCTTGCCAGGTGTCTGGGCATCATGCATCTCACTCAAGGGTTCATCAAAGACGAGCACACGGAAAACAGCCAGGAGCTACCTTCTGATTCAGAACCACAACTAGGATGTGTGGGTTGAGTCACAGTTTGATAGCTTCCACAAGTTCCAGCGACTCGGTGACATCACAAACATTTCTGTGTCCCAAATCTGTGCAAAAATAATTTAAATACCAAGAAACTACACCCCATGCAATCAATCATAGTTGTAAATGATATTGTGAATTAGAGTGATTATCAACGTGACGTACAAACAAAACTGATTTCCCTACGGAGAGCTCCACTCTGGTTTAAAATTAATTTCAGAGCTCATGAATAATTTAAAATTCAGCCATTACAACTTCTGCAGCTCCTTCCGCCATAAATGCACTCTGTGCAACATTATTCTGCATTTTAACAAAGTTAAAATCTTCTTTTCTGCACTACTTTTGACAGGCATGAAATTATTTCTATTCTAGTTTTTATTTATTTATTTGTGAAGCGTACGACTAGGGGGCAGAAAAGCCATCGTCTCTGTGATTGTAGACTAATGTGCATTTATGCATGCTCACTTCACAATAGCTATCAATGTCCAGCTTTGTCTGAGCCTCCTACTCTCTGCACTGAAGGTAGCTAGTTGTGCACACGCACACACACGCGCACACACACGCACACGCACACACACACACGCACACGCGCACACGCACACGTGCACACGCAGACACACACACACACACACACACACACACACAGACCCATGCACATTCTTTTCTTTCGTTTTTTACCAGGACGGTCGATTTAACTTTGCCAGCTCAGATCAAATGAAGCAGAATCCACTTGAACTGCAGGAGAAATCCTCTGTCCTTTAGGCAAAGCTTATTAGAGCGATAGAGAAAGGCATCCATCACTAAAAATGTTCACCTGAGCGTGCATTGTGCTCAAAATCACCATTTGCACACAAACATGTACGTAACAGGAGAGCTTATATTAAACTTGTAAATGCAATTTAAAAAAGGGAGCCCAGATTGAAATGAAGGATTGGAAATAGAAGTTTTTAAACCCCGAACCCCCTCCCTGTGCCGACACGGCCCACATGCTTGCCTTGTAGCAAACAATGGAGAGGGGCCGCTCTCCTGAAATCCGATGAGCGAGAAAAAGAAAGGAGTAAAAAGTTTACGGGCCTGAATGTGCTGCCTTAACATGAGCACGACGGGGCTCGTCGATCATTTCATGATTTGTGAGGAATCACATGCTACAGTAGGGTTATCGGAGGTAACAGAGTTTCAGCAGCTAAAAAACAAGCAAATAACTATAAGTTATGTTGCGTACAGCGGGTGGACCTCAGCGTAAAACTAATCCTGTGTCATAACCCCAAACGTCTCATTATTCCAGCCGCAGATGGGTCCCCCTCGCTCCGCCCGATAAGACAGAAAAGCAGAGAAAATTTTTCTTTTATGAAATGCTAGAGTTTCAAGAAATTCAATTAAGAACACACATTTGGCAATATTCAGAAGATGGAGAGCTTTCTAGGTGAAAAAGTGCCATTTCAAATTGAAATAGCATGACTAAGTGCAGCATTAAGAGTTCATTCCCACAGACAGCCGGCACACATCCCTTTATCATCCCGGCATTTTCCAAAACCCCATTACGGTATTTCATCTGTTTTTTCCTCGTCAGACTCCTTTAATCTGCAAGTTAGTAGAGGTCGCATCTGCCCCCCCCCCAGGACTCTAATCCACTACTAATGTAATACTGGACAGAGAGCCCGTGTTTAGATGGAACAGAAGGAAGGAGTGTTATTATGAGACAGCATCTCAAGACTTGTAATCAAGTTACAAGCCTCTCAATTCCCTAATCTTCTCCTTGTCAGGGGTTACAACTGTTAAATGGCCGGGCGTCTTGTTCCTAATTTACCTTTCTGATGTTTTACAGCGTGCGGTGGCAGCCGTCAGGTCACATGGACAAGGCTATTGTGTAGGGAAAGGAAAGGTGGCATTTTCCTTGGCTGGGGAAATCTATTTCTGCAGAGAGAAGCAGCATTCACAGAGAGCAGACAGAGGATGGGATGGGCGTTTGGGGTCACGCGAGGAAGCTGGGAATAACAAGAAAGGAAGCGGCGACAGACCTTTGCTGCATCTATGAAATTCAGCAGAACTTTGTTGATTGGTGCTTTTCTGTTGCAGACCTAATGAATCTGGACTGATCCTGCCCACACGCTAGTGCATACTGCTTCATTTTAAATGGCATGACCACTATAAAATACCCAAAGTTCATCCATGCACTGAACCAGAGCAAGAAGGCTAAAGGAGCTCCGCCCTCAGCCATTGTTGAGTTTGGGGTCTGGAACAGAGTTGTGTTCTGCATGCACATTCTTTATCCCATCACCATAGAAAAGGGAAAACTGGTCAGCGTGAGTGGCTGTAAAAGGTCAACAGGCTAAAAGGCAGCATGAAAAAAAGAAAGGGGGATTTTGCAAATACAAAATCACAATATAAGGAAGGTCGAAGGCCTGCACATAACACTTCCTCAAGCTTTTCCCAGAATTAGCAGTTAGATCTTACCGACTCGGATTTTTCCTACTGAAATGGATAATTTTAAAGGTCCTTGATTTAAAAAGAAATGTCCACTAATTATGTTCCTCTCATGTTATTTTATTTTTTTCCAGAACAGTGTCGCCGGTGTGAGCACGACTCGAGCTGCAGATGCATGAGAGGCTGGACCCACTTGCCCCGATCTGCTCCCTAGAGAAGACGACACTGGTTGTCTGCTCGAGGAAAAGAAACCGGTTCCCTGGATTAAAGTGTGCACACGCTCATCAAGGGAGCAAAGGATTGTGGGTTACCTGAAGACGTGGACTACGCAAGTGAGCAGGCCTGGATTGAGCCTGTGGCTGAGAGGATTGGCATGGCTCAGACCAGCTTTGTGTCAACCCATCATGTCAGCCGGGCCTGATGGCAGGAAGGAGCCTTTGTTGAAGCTCATGCTGTCCAACTCACGGATCACTATACCACGAAAAAAGAGAATCTAATGTGCCGTTATGGCTATTGAGCTCGACAACCCAAGCAGCCATTAGGATTTTTAATATCACCTGAGAGAGCACGCTGGTTTTTAGCCAGTGAGGATGCTTTTGGTGCGGGCTTATTTGCCATGGTAAAGGCTTTGTAAGAATGAGCCTTTGACAACACCGGGGAGGTCATCGTCCAAACAAGGATTAGCTCGGCAAATACTGACCAGGTCAGGAAATCACAAGCGACCCCTTGGACAAACTTTTTTTTCCTTTCACAGAGGATAAGAGCAGTTTCTAGCAGGAACCTTGATTGGATTTTTTTCCTTTTTCGTTTGCTGGAAAGGATTTACTGCCTTGTTTAAATCAGGTAAGGCAAATGCGGAAGGCCTTTAGTCTCCTTGGTCGCCTTCACCAACATCTTCAGCTGATATTTATGTGAAATGGGGTCATGGTAGGGATGTAACCTAAACGTTTCCATTTAGCGTTAGCTTGATAAAAAGTTAGAATTCAGCCTGAAAAGCTGAATAAACACCTTTGATCCTCTCTCTACCTTTGTGTAGTTATACATTTTAACACTCTTCATGAGTTTATGTCTTAACTTGCAGGACACCAGTTGTACGTGGGACAAAATAAATGAGGTTACTGAATTTAAGGTTTGAGTTAAATAAAAGATCATCGACCACATCTGCCCTTTGTTGACTCTTGTGCTCCGCAGTAAGACAGCCTTGGTGTAGGAAATGTGTCTAACCAGAGAACCATTCAACGTCGGACAGATTTTCAACACAGAGCCTTGAAAGTGTCTTTGATCAAATGAAAACTGCTATTTTAAAAAGTCTGTTATATCTTAAGTGTTTAACTCGATAACTTATTTTAGTGAAGAAATAAATTTTATTTTAAAATATCCAATATGCTAGCAGTGAGCTGTAATGTTCATTAGTAGTTTCTATCGTTCTAATTAAAAACTACAAACTGACTCTTTCGGCTGATGCTTTCATTGGAAAATCCAAACCCTGGTGTATAAAATCTGGGGTTTCACTGCCCATTAAAGGCCTTGCGTGTTAACATGTTTGTTGTGTTTCTCAGGGCCTCTTGAGTGATTGGTTCGCCAGGAGAAACACCTTCAAGATGGTTCGTCGGTGCAAGTCCTTCATCCTCTTCCTCATCAGGATCGGGCTGCTGCTTGGTCTTGCTAACCCGCTGGTCACATCTGCCTCGTGTCCTTCAGTCTGTCGCTGTGACATGACCTTCATATACTGCAACGACCGTGGCCTGACTTCCATTCCTACGGGTATTCCCCAGGACGCTACGGTGCTCTTTTTGCAAAACAACCGAATTAAAAGTTCTGGCATCCCTGCAGATCTTCGCAGACTCACGAATGTGGAAAAGATTTACCTCTACTGCAACAACCTAGATGAGTTCCCTACAAATCTTCCTCTTGGGCTAAAAGAGCTTCACCTTCAGGAGAACAACGTTCGGATGATTACCCATTCCTCTTTAGCCCAAATTCCCTACATTGAGGAGCTTCACCTGGATGATAACTCTGTTTCAGCCGTCAGCATAGAGGAGGGGGCTTTCCGGGACAGTAATCACCTGAGACTGCTATTCCTCTCCCGAAACCATCTTAGCACCATCCCTTCAGGCCTCCCCATGAGCATCGAGGAGCTGCGCTTTGATGACAACCGCATTTCCTCCATCTCAGAGCAATCGCTGCAAGATCTCATCAACCTGAAACGACTGATCCTGGATGGTAACCTGCTCAACAACCGAGGGATTGGGGAGATGGCTTTCATCAACCTGATCAACCTGACTGAGCTCTCACTCGTGAGGAACTCCCTGACATCGCCGCCAGCAAACTTGCCAGGCACCTGTTTGGAAAAGCTGCAATTACAGGATAATCATATTAATCGGGTGCCACCTGGGGCTTTTGCTTTCCTCAGGCAGCTGTATCGTCTGGACCTGTCTGGTAACAACTTGAGCAGCCTCCCACAGGGTGTTTTTGAAGATCTGGACAACCTCACACAGCTCTTGCTCCGAAACAACCCTTGGCAATGTACTTGCAGGATGAAATGGGTGCGTGACTGGTTGCGGTCGCTTCCATCAAAGGTGAATGTGCGTGGGTTTATGTGCCAAGGACCTGATAAGGTGAAAGGCATGGCAATTAAGGACCTAACCACAGACATGTTTGGCTGCCCAGATTCAGAACTCTTCTCCACATATGAGACGAGCACAGTCTCCAACACATTACGCCCATCGCAGCCCCTGTGGCCCTCCTTTGTCACTAAAAGGCCTGTGGTAAAAGGGCCTGACATCAGTAAGACTTACCACGGCACAACCATCTCTTCAGGCAAAAAGATCATCACCATCAGTGTGAAATCAAGTAGTGCAGACGCTATACATATATCATGGAGGGTGTCACAACCCATGACTGCCCTGCGGCTCAGTTGGCTAAAGCTGGGTCACAGCCCTGCCTTTGGCTCCATCACTGAGACCATTGTGCAGGGAGAGAAGACGGAGTATCTGCTCACTGCTCTTGAGCCAGAGTCCTCCTATAGAATTTGCATGGTTCCTATGGAGACCAGTAATATTTACCTGTCAGATGAGACCCCTGTTTGCATTGAGACAGAGACCAGTTCTCACAAACCATACCATCCAACTACAACGTTAAATCGAGAGCAGGAGAAAGAGCCTTTCAAAAATTCAAGTCTGCCATTGGCTGCCATCATCGGAGGGGCTGTGGCTCTGTTGGCAATAATCATGCTGGCACTAGTGTGCTGGTATGTCCACAGGAATGGCTCGCTTTTTTCCAGGAACTGCACTTATAACAAAGGTCGCCGAAGAAAAGATGACTATGCTGAGGCTGGCACTAAAAAGGACAACTCTATCCTGGAAATAAGAGAGACTTCTTTTCAAATGATACCTATAAATCACCTGCCGGTGTCCAAGGAGGAGTTTGTCATACACACAATTTTCCCACCTAATGGCTTAAGTTTATACAAAAGCCCACATAGTGAGAACAACCTTAACAACAGAAGCTACAGAGACAGTGGAATACCAGACTCAGACCATTCCCATTCGTGATATTGCACACGGACATTTACGATGAGTGTGTGACTAAAACAAAAGTGGCAAGACTTTCACAAAACACTGGATATATAGAACTAAGGGAGCAATGTTCTGTGCATTTGCCATATAATTTATATTTAAGGACATTTTATGAAGACTGAGAACGTTCCAGTTGCAGGCGCTTGCTGAGCTATCAGTGAATAACTACCTGCACATCTATATTTTAGGGATTTGTAGTAATTTGTACTGTACTTCCTTTGCTTAAGGTTATCAACCAACAAAAGAAACTCTGTGTTCTATTAAGATATGATGACTTGTCAACTGTGAAAGTGGGTTTTCATTGCTGTGTTGAACAATCAGACTCTAGGAAACCTTGTAGTATAAGCACAGGTCGTTCTTTTAACTTTGTGGCTGTTAGAAAAAGATTTAAAAAAAAGAAGAAAAATATGGCAAGACAGTAAATCAAAAGGCACAGATGATCAACAAATTCACAAAGCAGGCATGCTGTCCTCTAAAAGAATGAGCAGTCAGTAGCTATCACCACCTACTTTGGACCAAGAATTTCTTCTAGTATTCATCTAACGTGTGGTTATGGATAACTCAAAATAAGGTGCCACGTTTTTTTAATTTTAATATTTTATTTCCTCTTTGCTCGGTGCGTTGTTTATTTTTTTCTGTTTGTGAGTAGACGACACACAGAAACGCAGGGTTCCAACGTTACTGATAGGATTGTAGGCCTCAGCACAGGGCATAAAGCACATCAACCTTACGGAGCTCTCGACTCCAGACATGTAGAGCGGTCAGCGGACACAAAGAACCCCCAACCAACTCTTATTTGTACAAGCCAACAAAGGCCAAACGACAATAGCAGCATTGTTTAGTACCATGTACCATTCGTCATGCTACTCTCCAGGCCAAAAACAAAGCAAAACACACTGGCTTTCATCTGAATTACCACGGTGTCCACAACTTTTGTTATGATTATTATTATTATTATTTTTAAATGAACACACTTTTATGTTGCCACAGTTTGAAGTTCTTTACAATTGAAAACCAAAGTGCATTGTATGCCCTTTGGCCAGTCTTGTATGTGCCTTGATCTAATGCTTATTGTATTTAGCTTTTTAAGAAACCAGTGACTTTTTTTCATACACACTTGAATATGAAAATATTGGTCATATTAAAGAATAAAAGTGGACTAAAAAAATGTTTTTCTCCATGTCTTACATCGAGTATAAGAAAAAGCTATTTTCCTCAAATTATCTTCAGTTATAGTTACCTCGTTATGATTGCTTGTGCTAGATTTGACAAAATTATGACAATATTAATTGCCAAACGGCACAAGAACCTAATTTTACTGATGAAATTAATCAAAGATAATACCTAGAAATAGAAAAACACAACCTACAGTATTTTTGTCCTCCATGAACACAAGATAACTTGGCCCTTATAGCCAATTTTCATGGTACGGGACATCATTCGTAGTACAAGTCATCATTAAGTCTAGCACTGCTCTTTTCCACACCATCGGCATTACACACAGCAGCATCTGCTCAAGACTGCCATTGGTCTTTCATGCTGGTATGTCATGTGTTACTTATCAGGTTGGTCCGACGGTGGAGCAGAAATTAGGCAGTAGACAGTGGACTCTAGGGTTTGATGAACCTCCGAGGCACGACGAGTCACCGTATGGAGGCTGGTACAGGCAGACTCTGCAGGGGACGTTCCTCTCTCCAGAGGAGGGAATATATACACACCACTTGAGACAGCACACTTATGATATGGTTGCATCTCACAGTGAATTAAATAGTATTCATGCAAAGCTGCAATATGGAAAATGAGATCATTTCGTACGTTTAAGGCTAACGGTGGTTCGTCTAAAGTTTATGAAATAGAGATTGCACCACCCGGTTTCTGAGAAGTCTTTTAAACAAAAGCATTTAATATGCATCAGAGAAGCATTTTATCACATTCAAACAGCCAGAAGCTTTGTGAACGTTTTAATTACAGCAAAAGTAGCTGCAAAAGGCATCATAATAAGTTGGAATAGACAGAAGTGGTGGATTTTCCATCCTAGTGATGTCAGAGGTTTTCCACTAATAAAATCTTCAACATAAAGGGCATTTTATCCTAATAATATGAAATAAACATTGTGCTACAATTCATGGCACACAAGTAAATAAAAAATAATTCTAATTAAATGTTTCTTTATAAACCTTTGTTACCATCTTAGCCAAAACATGTCAACAAAGACTCTAGCTGGCCTTACATCAGCTTTGACTTATTTCCATAGTATCCAAACGTTAGGAACACAAGAATCTCTCGCAATGTTTCAAGAATTATATCTGAGACAGAGATTCTCCCAAATGTTATGTATGAATGAGCCCACTGTGGTTCCTTAATGCAGCAGCCTTGTGTTTTCTTTCGTGCCCTTGAGGGTGAAGTACATGGGTCAGTAGTGAATGTGGTGTGTTGATCACTTCGAAGAGAACGAGTAAGCATTTTCACTAATTCACACACCTGAGTGATGAATTGCAGCTGAGTGAAACTGTGAAAGGAGCGTTCGATTGTTCCAACTTTCACTGAAAAATCAAGAATAAAACTGAGCTGTATTGAGGGTTTTCAGCTGAGAACAAGACTCCTGATGACCCTCCCTGACCTCACTTATCACTCCTCACCCCTTGACCCATCTGCTCTTCTAAAGAGTTAGTTCATCACTGTCAAGTTCTCGCTGGGGTCAGATAGTGCTCTGAACAACAGAAGCTGCCTGATGCATTTGTCTCTTGTGTCACAAATGCAGCTTGATTACGTTTTTCCTTTATGCAACGCTGTGATTAAAGCTAACGGGGCAGCTGCACCGTCTGCACGCAGCTTCTGTTATTCCCATTGTGATCGGACTGGTCAGGGAGTCGGTCACATTAGCATTCCTATAGATGCTTGCATCTGACTACCCCTCCATGGCCTCACCCACTCAGCAGCCTGAGCGTGGTTTTTATCTGTCAGCACCGTCAGTCGGATCAGAAAGTACACGCAACGTGGCCCTAAGACTGATTAGGAAGGTCAGGTCAGTTTCAGTTCAAGAATCTCAAGAGATGAAAAATTGATGCATATCAGCGCCAACAAAACACATGAACTAATCAGAGACTGTGAGAAGTAACCTGGACGCTCTGCTCCTGGAAAGACCTTCTGGCATTCATTACATTCTTCACAGCAAATCTTGAAACTATGGAGAAATCACTTTGGAGAAAAGGTCAAAGATTTCTCTAATGGTTTAAGTGGGTTGAGATCTTTTCAAAGTGATTGTTTGAGGAAATGCCAATAATTCCACTCTGAGACGATCAATGTTCTTTCTTTTTTATAGCTTTCAGCTGAAATGTTCACCTTGATTAGACATGTTAGGTTTGGAACCATTACCAAGTCATTTCTCTAACAAATGTTACGTAGCATCTATCAACTGGGACATGTTTTTTATGGAAACACCAAAAGAAAATATGATGCTGCTATTTAAAGTCATGGAGGAAAGTTTATTAAACTAAAAAACAAAGAACATTTTGTTCCAAGTGCGTAACCCAGAAAAAGACCAGCTGTTTTAAACAAAAAAAACGTGCTTCATCAACTGAGAGTGGCATTCCTAAACACACACACACACACACGCACACACACACACACACACTGTAAAAAAATAAAAGGGGTGTTTGAGGTTTCTTCTCTCACATCAGATTGGACACAGAATGAACATCAAACAGGCCCAGAGTTTAATGAGCAGTGATGATGTCAAAAGCTAACTCGAGCCGGAGGCCTCCCACTTATTTAGTACTCATGTCATTAAGTTAAATTAGCAAAATAATGACTCAATTTAAGAGACATAAAACAGGAAAAGTGTTGAGAATGGAGGTACTTACTTGTTTATCCTCGGCCATTTCTAAGGCACCATCATGTTTCGCACACAGAATTATTAGCAATTCCTTTATAATTAATGACTTGTAAATTTGTACTGTTTTCGATTTTGAGGGAAGATTTCAGTCATTATTTTCCCTCTAATTTTCCTCTGGGATTAGCTCTTATTTCCCTCTGGGATTAATAAAGTATCTTTGATTTGATTCGATTTGAATTCTTGCACCTCTGACCAGCTGATGATGATTTTGTCCATTTCTGACCAACTTAGTAGAAGATTGATCGATTGAATGTTTATTTGTGCTGTATAATGTTGCTTTCAGGAAGAAAAAAAACGTCAGTTTTCCCAGTCAGTAGTTGGTTTATTCTTCCTTGGTAAATTCCAATCAAAAGCTGATACCAGTTTTGTCCATTTCTGATTTTTCTTGAAGAACTGTTTTAGTTTTTAATCCTGAAAAACTAGAACCTCTAAACATCTTTCTTTATTACTTGTAATGGTGCTTTTAGATGGTTTCAGATGGGTCGATCACCAGCTGATTTTGTTTTGGTGCTTATTTAATTATTTGGAATCTTTCCCTCACAAAAAAAAAAAGACTGGCAACACTTGACACTAAGGGTCCCTTTATTAATGTTTATTAGTGCATTATTAAGCCTTAATAAAGAAAGGGTCCCTTTATTACCGTTATTGTTAACCAGTGTCATTAAGGTTAGGACAAAAGACCGGGGGGTGCTATCTGCTTAGTAATGTATAATATAAAAAGGTTAAGCAGCTGTAGTTTATTAATGCTTAATAAAGCACTAAATAATGTTAACTCATTAACTGCCAGCCGTTTTCTGACCAGAAAAGCCCCGGAAAGCTAGCATTTTTCAGTGTTTTCACAGTTCTTTTGAAGAGTCACAGAACGTTGCACACGAGGATGATGTCAAGGCCAAAACTACCAAAACAAAGAGTAGACTCACCTCTTACATCAGGAGGAATCTGAGCGTTATCCATTCTTTCATTATCTGTTGTTGAATTGTGATCGGCAGAAGCGTTTCTGGTTCGCCCTTCACTTTTTTTTATAGCAGCGGCCCAAAACGATCTCCTAACACATGGATGTTCTGCTTCCTGATCACGTGACGTGTGACGTACGTGGATGAAGATCGGCTTTAGAGCTGGGATGTTTGGTATCACGGTGCGGGGGCTCGTTCCGATGCCCACACAGTTGGCAGTGAACGGTTGGATTTAGAATGATGACTTTTGTCGTCAATGGCAATTTATGAGTTAATAAAGAGATAAAATAGTCACATTGGTAAAATGTTACCAATAGATTTTTAGCTGAAGGTAGAAAACAATGACAAAAATAAAGAGTATTGATAAAAAAAAGTCGGATTCTGAAAGTAGACATGACGTTCTGAACTGAATCAGTTGTGATATTGAGTTTGACATTCATGCATCCCTTAATCAGGGTTGGATGTGACACTGAACGGCTCGTGTGTGAATATCTCCATGTGTGTGTGCTCTTTTGTTTATGCTATTACGAACGTTAAAGCGGTTATGATTGCTTGTGCTTTCATGTGAACCAGTGCACATTGTTTATGGTAATCCGATGTGGTGACAATCAGAAACACTGACGGACGTGTACAGGAGGAAAATAACCTGAAGCCATCGCCTCCCTTCTAGCGAGTCGCGCCTTTACCGTCGTCTGTGACTTTGTCGCTCTCAGGCTCACGCACAACCTGTTCTGGCAGCAAAGAGAGCTGAGGAGTGAAAACTGTATGGTGAGACGTGTGTCACCCTATGTGGGGGTGTTTCTCTCCCTCTCTCTCTCTCTCTCTCTCCATCACCCCATCCTCCAGGCCAGGACCCTCTCCATCTCTTCACATTACTCAGTGACCTGAAACCACAAGGCCAAAAAACTTAACCAGCTCCTCCGTCTTCTTAATGAATCCAATTTTTTGCCTGAGAGCACAAGGCATGCACATATATTCATCGTGGCTCGGAATTGGCTGACATTAATATAAATTAACAAGAAGCGCCGTTATCAAGACCGTGCCAACCGGCAGACAACACAGGACAATGACGCCTCTAATTCGCCGTACGAAGACAGCAACTTATTGTGCACCCTCAAATACCGAGTCAATAATCTCATTTAAAATAGGCAATTGCCAAAACAAAAGCAGGGGAGCTGATTAGTGTTGATGCCATTACACTATAAATTATACGCAATATGTTATGAAAATATCCATATAATTGACTCCTCTCTGTAGCAGCCATTAATTCCTGTCTTCCATTAAGTGGTTTAAATGATCTAGTAAGAGGCCATACATCTCCTGATGCCCTTTATGAGAGCAACACCACGTTCCCCCTTAGAACGTAATCGACCCTAACTTTCATTTGTCTACAAAGTCCGACGCGGAGGAATAATCATTTCATTCCTAACGGTACTGATGGGTCCAGCTTGCCCATTACCCCCAGCAGGTTTGCAGCACTGCAGCTGGAGGCTAAAGCTCCCCTTCGATCCATTTGCTTCTCTCATTTATGTTAAGCCAGCTTTGAATGTCAGTACAGTATTTGCATGCCAATGTGGCTCTGTCTGCAGCTCATTATTTTCAGAAATTGACAGCCTAATCGCATGCAAGTTTAGCCCACTTTGTGAACCTAATGCCTGCTATAGTCAAGAATTACTGAAAGCAAGCAGAGTTTTATTAGCCTGGCAAGCCAGACTATATAAATGCATTATTTTGCAAAGCAAGAATTTGGTCTAGTTCACTAGGCTAGAGTTGTATAACTGCAGCAATCCTCTGCAGCCGTCCGTTTCACTCTGGTTTTCAGGTGTGAAACAGAAATAAACTCACTATAATATGAGGAAATGCTCAGGGCTGACTTTTAAACAAGTATGTTTATCCACAATTACGTAATGATAAAGCTATCATGTGTAGAGGAAGACCAATTCATTGACCCTAACCATTGAATAAATAAAGAATAGGACATTTTGCTTAATAATTGGTCATCAGCCATGCCTGTAAATACCTGGCCGGTTACCAGGCAGGAAAGACCAAATGCAGCAGCTGTTATAGCCATCTCCCTGCAGCCCACCATTGGGTTATTTTAGGCTAGAATGTGATCTTGTTTATATCCATCCATCCATCCATTGTCTGGACCCGCTTAGTCCACGTAGGGTCAGGGGGTGGTGGTGGTGGGGTAGGGTCGGGGGTGGGGGGTGGGTGTGGGGGGGGCTATCTCCAGCGGTCAATGGGCCATCAGGCGGGGTACACCCTGGACAGAGAGCCAGTTCATCAGGACAACACAGAGACACACAGACAAACAATCACACACACACACACACACACACACACACACACACACACACACACACGTGTGTATGCACACAAATAAAATCAACAAAAACGTAAAACAGAGACATAGTACAATGCTAACTAGGCTGAAGTAAAAGCCAAGGAATAAAAATGAGCCTTCAGGTGTGATTTAAAATCAGAGAGAGGGGCCGTTCTCACTGATAGAGGGAGTTGGTTCCAGAGACGAGGTGCACAGATTGAGAACACTCATTCTCCTCGTGTCCTCATCCGAACACTTGGGACCTGTAACAGGCGGTGGTCTGCAGACGGAAGAATTCGACCAGGTATGTAGGGCTGAACCAGCTGAGTCAAGAACAGAGGCGCTTAAAGATATAGTGACTTAAAAACAAGAAGTAAAACTTTAAACTGGATGCGGTAGTGCACCGGGAGCCGGTGCAGCTGGGTCAGAACAGGAGTAACGTGCTCCCTCCGTCTGGTGTCTGTCAAAAGGTGGGCGCCGCATTCTGAACCAGCTGTAGGTGCGCAACCGAGGAGGATGTGGATCTATAAAAAAATGGAATTTGCATAATCCGAGTGAGAGATCACAAATGCATGGAGCACTGTGTGCAGGTCGCGTCTAGTCAGGATGGACTTCATCTTTGATAGCCGGCAAAGCTGGAAAAAGCAGGATCAAATCCCCTGGCTAATGTAGGAGTCCATACGCAGCTCTGGGTCCAAAACCACCCCCAGGTTAGTGATGGTTGGCTTCACTAAGCTGCAAAAACAGGGTGGCAGGACAGGACAAACTGCAGTGGGAGAGGGAGGAACAAATAAAAGAGCCTCCAACTTAGACTCGCTCAAATGTAAAAAGTTATTATAAAGCCAGCCCTTCACCTCATTCAGGCAATCCACAGCCGGTTGCACCAACTCTTGAGGTTTTAATGAAACATTAAATTGGCAGTCATCAGCATACAAATGACAAGACACCCCATGTCGCCTAAAAATAGTTGCCAGCGGAAGAATGTAAAGATTAAAAAGCAGAGGTCCTAAAATAGAGCCTTGGGGAACACCACAGGGCAGAGAGGAGGCTTTGGAGGCAAAATCCCCCAGCCTCACACAAAAACTTCTGTTGCTGAGGTACGATCTGAACCAGTTCAGGGCAGTTCCCTGGATACCCACTACCTGGTTCAGTCGGGACAAAGTATAGCATGGTATACGGTGTCAAAAGCAGCTGTGAGATCCAGCAACACCGGTAGAACATGGGAGCCGGGATCAGTGGACCGCAGAACATCATTAAAAACTCAGTCTCAGTATAATGACCAGGACGGAACCCTGATTGCAAAGGGTCTAAAATGTTAAAAGTCTACAAATGGTCAGAGAGCTGTGTAAAAACAACTTTCTCGAGAAGCTTAGATAAAAATGGAAGCTTCAATATGGGGTGGAAGTTTCCCAAGGAGGTAGAGTCCAACCCGGCTTTCTTCAAAACTGGTTGGACCACTGCCTGTTTGAAAGCCGGGGAACAACTCCAAAGGTTAAACTCCCATTCACGATATTTAAGATAAAGTGGCCAACCACAGGAAAAACCTCTTTAAAGGGGCATTATGGAAGTTTGACAGCAAAACATGTATAGAAATAATAAATATCTTCTTCATACGTTCTCCTGCAACGCCCTGGTCCTGTAGAATGAGCCCTGGCATTTTTACTGTGATTGCCTGTTTTTCTGTAAAATCACAGAAAAAGAGAGATGCTCGGGTCGAGCAGGCTGCTTCATGCGCGTTCACGCTCAGGCATCGCCCGTAGCATTTGCTATCAGTAGCTTTAGCAGCAGAGAGAGAGGCAGTGCCACTTTGTCGCTGTTCCTAAAGCCTAGTGACAAAGCTAGCTACATTTCTGAGGCCCCTTAGCTACTTTCTTCTAGATATTTCCTGCAAATTAGCAACAAAATAGCCATTTTTGCTCCCAACCGTTCTTTGGTTTGACGTTGTTTCAGCTGTCATCAAGGATATAAATGTTACAGATACAGATCACATCACTGGCGTTATAGCTCACCTGGTAAAACGTCGTACTCTCGTGCAGAAGGCCCGGGTTCGAATCTGGATGTGAATGTAGTTCATTTAGAGTTTTTTTACATTAATGGTATATTTTTTTACAGTAAGACGCCCAAATTTTTATTTGAGACTTGCCGAACGGCATTGAATTCACAGATAAAAAAGATGTGGGTTCAACTTTCATTTTGGAACAATTTTTCAAGCAAGGGAAGGGAATGATCTGAGCGTGCAGGAGGACTGACCCATCATAAACCTTTGTCGGCTGTGCTGAAGAGAAAGGTACAGAACCAAATTAATTAATTAATTAGCTGTGTGTTCTCCTGTCCTCTTCCCCCCCCCCCCCCCCCCACATACACACACAGGACTGTCTCAGCTGTTATTTTCGTTAAGGAGTGTGCACGTACAGCATGCGCGCCTCGTGCACGAGCCTACTATTGAAGCTGCCGTTACGCTTTTGGCCTGAGGGGGCAATCGCGAGCATAAAAATTCAAAACTCCGTGAAGTCCCTTTAAGAAGACGCAGAGGCATCATAGTCGGAGAACCAGAGGGCTTCAGCCCTGCCACCAGATCAGAGAGCAAAGAAAAAGAAATAGGCTCAAAGTGATCCATTGAAAACTGAGGGGAGTCACATCCAGGAGAGGCAACCAGCGAGGATAGATGAAATCACAAGGCGCTTCACAGCAACACAATTACAAATAAAACTGATTAAGAAATATAATAATTTAGCTCTAATAGCTTCTAAAGCGTTCAAGATGCAGACACAGTTTGAAGGGTATTTATCAGTTTCATAAAAAGGAAAGTTTTGCATTCAACACTGTAGTGGGCTGAGACTGCAGCTAGAGAAACCCCCCCCCCCCCCCCCCCACACACACACACACACACACATACACACACACACACTGCTGCAACCAAACACACACACACACACACACACCAACACAGAGAAGAAAGTTCAGATGAAAAAGTTTATGGAGAAGCCACCAATGGGCAAGGCAGGGTGGTGGGACGTGGGATTAATTAAAGGCTGCTGCCGCTGCAGAGCGCCGGTGACACGCAGCCAGGCCATTACTGAGATCTCTGTGTGAGAGGAATCTGCTCCCACAACTCATTTCCTCCCCACTGAGGGGCTGGGGGCATGGGACCGTCTGTTGCACAAAATACCAAGGAATCATTTCTCATTTGGAGGAATTTTAAGATGCAAATGGAAACAAAGAAGATGAAAGAAGGAAGATGAAGTGAAATTCTTTACTTTTGGAATTCATTTCAATCAAGTGACACCCTGGGCATGTGGGAGGGTTTGGGTTGAAGGATGTAAGCCACTGTAATCCAAAGCTCACCACCGCTTAAAACCTGTGTGTGTGTGTGTGTGTGTGTGTGTGTGTGTGTGTGTGTGTGTGTGTGTGTGTGTGTGTGTGTGTGTGTGTGTATAAACGCTACAGCGCTCACGCAGCTTAAAGCAACATCTGGCAGTGATACCATATGCACTTGTTTCTTGGCCTGCTTTGTGAAGCTTTTGCTGCAACCAACACGATCATTTAACCGCTTCAGATAATAAACACAACACTTCAACACACATTCAGATCTAGTGTTGGATTTATTACAGACAGCAGAAACACCCTTTCTCTCTTTTTACAATTAACCACTAAAGCTAATCAGACAATCTGAAGACTTCATGGCCACTGCAGCATGACTAAAAGAAAAAGGACAAACTTCTACTTGGATCCATAAGTGCTTCACCGTAGAAGTTATAAACTATGTTCCTTTGATCTCATCACAACCACGTGGAACAGACTGGGACAGCTGCTAATGTGACATCACCAAACAAGGTCTCCATCTGAAATTGTTCTCGATTCGTCAAACAATAAAATAAGATGTTTAATCTTTATGTCCAATATGATTAAAACTGACAAAAAATGCACAACCGTACCCATTAGACATGAAATCAGTTTTTCTAACTGGAGAAACAAGGGTTTTATTTAGGGAAGCTTGATATGGGCTTTTTTACCTTTATTTGATATTGTCTAACTCTTAACTTAAGATACAGATATAAACCGATATGATGTGTCCCCCTCTCACAAAAAGGCATTTTAGGTTACTAACATCATCTATCACCAATCAAGCATGCTTACATTTAAAATATTTTCTGTTTTAAATTACTACCCCAATGTAAGTTAGTCTGGAGGTTTCTTCCTGTTAAAAGGGAGTTTTCCTCTCCACTGTCGCTGCATGCTTGCTTAGTATGAGGATTGCTGTATAGTCACTGACACTAGTCAGTGACTCGATGCAACCTGCTGGGTTCCTTATATAGGAAACATTATTCCTGATTGGCTTAATGAACTGACCTTTACTGGAATGTTAATTATGTGAAGTGCCTTGAGACGACTCTTGTCGTGATTTGGCGCTTTATAAATAAACCCGAATTGAATTGAATTAACGGGAAAAGTGGCATATTCATTTGGTCTCCAACAGAAACTGAATCTCATTCTCACTAAGTGTGATGTTAAGATGTGTGTATTACTAAAGTAGTTTTTATTTTTCTGTCTATTGAGCTATGGTGATAAAACATTTATAAACATCTTCAGCCTTGGATGAAGATTCTTGTTTTGTTTTAGCCGTTTGCTAGCTGGCGAGCTACACGTAGCTACGTGCTGTGAGGACAGCTTATGTTTACTACACTGGGCAAATTTCTACTTCACAAGTTGTGCCAAATAAACTAAAAAACTTGACCTCAACTCCATTATATTTTGAATAGTCAGATTTTAATGTATAATACATGTATGGTATGTAAAAGTTGTGTACATATCTTTAAATTGTTGCACTTTAACAATATTGTGTGCAGGAGAGTAGGCGGGACTTTCAGCCTCACATCTGCTGTGGCCCTAACGCCGGGGACACATCGGCCGCCGAAGCGCCGGGAGGCGAAGCGCTCACGAAATTCAGCCGTTGCTCGCTGCTCCTCAATTCAGACAGACGCTTGTTTCCCCGCTCCGCTCCAGGTGTACCTCGTAGTTTTTCTTTTAACCACTTGGTGTCCTCCATTTCCTCTCTGCCTTTTCTCTGCTCTTTTCCTCTACACATCCCTCCCCCTTGCTGTTTGTGTGTGTGTGTTTGTACATGTGTGTGTGTGTGTGAACCTATGGTGTGAACAAGTTGTTAAAAGCTGGCCTACGACTTTCTGCCCCTCTGTCCAGTTTGCTCCGGTTGAAGGACACCCAAAGCCACACCCCCTTCACGTGACCACACACACACACACACAAGTTTGCTGTGTGTGTGTGTGTGTGTGTGTGTGTGTGTGTGTGTGTGTGTGTGTGTGTTTTATGCAGTGTCTGTTTGTGAACACATTTGACCATCACGGACTTGTATTTTGAAATGCTTTATTTTGTTAAATTTACCGGCCTGCCTCTTATGTCTAGGTTTGACTTCCTGCCAGAATTGACGCGGTTCACCCGCGGCTCACGGAAAAAATAGAGCAGACGCCGAAACGATCGCTGCACGGCGCAGGCTGGAGCGCCGGCGCGCGGCGGCCCATGTGGTCTATAGAATAGGATAACAAGGGCGCCGAATGAAGGCGGTCCCCGTTTCGCGGCGCTTCGGCGGCCGGTGTGTCCCCGGCGTAACCCTCTTGCTCAACATGGTAACACCTGTAAACTGAGTTACTGGCATCACTTTTAAGCTAAACTGAAACACTAGGACTACTTCCATTAGTGATGCACCGATATGACATTTTTGGACCGATACCAATATTAAGATCACGGTTATGGCCGATAACCGATATTTGCTGATATCAATATATTGACATTAATGCTTCTAAAATCAGCAGATTTTGTATAGAATTAAGTTATTAAAGCTGAATTTACGTTATCTACACACACATTTATGATTCCGAAACGATTACATTCACTGTTCACATGACTAAACAGTTACACATCACCCCCTCACCCTCTGAAACAGGCAAACAAATGGAGACTAGATGGAAGAAATATCGGTTGTTAATATCGGCTCGGTTTTATTTATCGAACCGATATGTTAAAAATTGACTAACATCGGCCGATACCGATATTGATGCAGATATATTGTCCATCCCTACTTATCATCTATTTAAGTGTTCCACACCTGTAATCACAAATCACGTTGTAAACGCTGTCTCATTGAAAGTGAATGAATTGATCAAATAGGACCACTTAACACTGGCCATGAAGGCAACAGCTGAGGTGACTTAGATGAAGCTCCAGAGTCTCTGCATCTGCTTCCAAATAAAAGGCACAACTGCTACAATATTTTTCAAGAGATCAATAAATCTGTAGCAAAAATCTGCTGAATGAACATTTATCTTAAAACCAAGATTGATTATTTTAAACGAAAGGGGTTAAATTAAAAACTCCAAAAGCAAGAGCCTATTGATCATTTTCAGGCCTAAACTTTAATTCACAACGGCAAAAAACCAAAACAGAAACAAGCTACTATATAACCGAATCTCCCAAAATGTACATTAAAGCTTCTACATTAGTCATTCACAGATCACGTTTTGCATTGTGGCGAAAATCACTAAGTTGGTTTTCCGCCCGTCTTTTTCCCTCCTTTCTGCTTTATTACAGATCCAAACAGAAATATAAGTCAGGATGCAGAATGTTCTATCACTCATCGCGATAAGATCAGTGAGCTACGCTTCTAAAATAAGTTGGGTGAAGACAAGATCTGGTAGCTGATGGTTGTTGCAGTTGGCTTCATGTGAGGATTTACAACTACCAAGAAACTGCAATGAAGCAAAACCTCAAATACCCACCAAAAACCTGCAAAACCATCGGGGTGCTTCGCTGTATGCAAACAGCGCTTTTCAGCAGCTGCATCTAACTGTCAAAATAAAACGTCAAACGCAGCACGGCATGAAGAAATAGCACACACGTTTGTTTATGCAATGGTACAAGGATCCTTTCACTCAAAAAAAAGAAGTTTCACCTTTTTTTGGTTCCAATTGCAGATTTGGTGAGTTGATTTGTGGAAAGGTTAAGAAGTAAAATAATATCTTAGGTAATTCTGTAGGGCATGCCACTTGTTAGGGCGGTGAGATTGAGACTTATAACAACTCCAGCGAAGTGCTAAAGGTTACACTCCAGCTACAAATGTCTTTAACAAAAAGAATCTTATTAAAGGTGATAGCTATGGTGGAAGCAGGAACCTGCAGACGTGTACGACAGCACCGGAGCTCATTATTTCACACGTCACTGTTCCTGCTACAGAGGAGTAGATCTCAACACCAAGCAGAAGTTTGTGATGGAGAAATCTTTAACGTACACACAGCCAGCTGCTACTGAAGGAAGAATGCATCACGCCAGGTGACTTGAGAGGCTGTTCTTCTTACATCTCAACAAGCCGGGGCACACGTGTGCTAAGTTTGCATGGAAACTTGATACAACCAGAAGCTTTACTGACAACTAAAGGCTTGAATATTTGAGTTCAGAGACCTCATACAAAAAAAACCCTGATGTTTAATAGGAGAACAGGAAGAAGTTCCCGCTTTCTGACTGCGAGGAATGCAGGCAGGGCCTAATTCCTCTTCTATAAACACGCTAGATTACATTTAGCTAAAGACAAAAATGATTAAGGAGAATTCTACTGATGGAAACACTAAAGGACGCTACACTGCACCAATAATCCCATTAAAAACATTCTAAAGGACAACGCTAGAATTTCCACAGCAAAATACACTAAATAAAGAAAAAAATACCTTTAATTTCCTTTTATTACAACACACCAGCCCTATTTCATGTCGCTAGTGTGACAAGGGCGATGGCTTTGTGAGTATCTCTCAATAGCGCCACAAGTTCAGTCATTAATCACCAAGTCATACAGTTTTGTGCGTACATGACATGAGGGCAGGGTCACGAGAGAAGGGGTTGAGCTCTGTAGCGTGGACTTTTGCCCCCGGAGCCCCAGTGGACTAGAAAGAAAAGGTCCCCTACATTCATAATTACCAGGTCACTAATCAAATTATGGTGATAGCGAGTGAAAACACACAGGACAACAGAATTCATTTAGTATCTCTCACCTCTATTGTCTCTCTGCCAGGGCATCACTGGGTTCTGGGATAAAGAAGTAACCCTCTTTTCAACTCAATTTATTCGTATCCTTTCAAATGAATAGTGTGCCGTGTGAGTGAGGCGTGAATTAAAGAACAATGAGGGAAGGTAATATTGAACTCTCACAACATAAGTGTCAGCGGAAGAAAAACTATGCAAATGCACATCATCAGCATGAGCCAGATGGTTGTAGTTTGGGGAAAATTCAATTAGGACACTTCGTAATGTCTCGCATTTTTAACATATCCTACGCACTGAGGGACAACATATCCACAAAGCAATGGTGAAGGGACATCTGTCCAGCCTTCACAAAAGGTGATCATGTTACATGTGCCCCAAGGTTGCTTAATACAACACACCACTGGGGAGGGCGTACCAAAAAGGGGCTTTGCTTTGTAGCGCTTTAATTAATCCTGTGATGACAGAGACAATCTGGCAAGTTTTGTTTCCCTTTGTAGTTTTCGTTTAATGGGTGGAAAAGAAAAGGAGAGAACACAGCAGGGCAAACCCACCCAAAAGAGTTAGCTAGCAGCAGGTCTAGTCCAAGACAGGTGCCGTTCTAGGCTCATCTGCCGACTCCCAACCACTTAAAGGTACAATATGTGAGAATTTTCCAGTGAGACAATCACAAGACTGTCTAATGTCTCAATCCTGCTGGAAGGAAGGTTACATTGAAACTAGGAATGTTCGGTATTATCGGCCTTTCAATAATATTGGCCAAAATCGGCATTATACTTTTTAATAGGAAAATATCGGTATCGGTTTTAAGTGTTTTGATGACACAACTTATACATACCATACCCGTTATACATCAAACTCTTCAGCTACTTCTCCTCTTTCTCAAAATGTCAAAATATAGCAGATCTGATGTAAACGTTTTGTGATATTTTATTTTATTTGGCACAACTTGTGAAGTAAAAGTTTGCCCTGTGTAGAGAACATGTGCTGTCCTCAAAGCACGTAGCTATGTGTAGCTAGACAGCTAACAAAGGACTGAAACAAACACAACGATGTCGAATATCTGTAAAAAAGCCAACATCGAGCATCCCTAGTTGAAAAAGATTTGCTTCTCAGCCGGCTGGATGTGTGAAGAGTTGTTCATTTTTCTCCTTTCCAAATGGTCTGAGGGAGGTGATCTTTGTTTTAATCCGTGAGCTGGTGCTGCAGTGCCGATATTTGTGATTCGACACCGACCGGAGAAACACAGCTGCATGTTGTAAAAACTGTAAGCCAGTAACAGGAGTGACTCAGAAGTTATTTCTTGTACCCTAAGAAGCAACGGGATCGTCTTGCTTTACTCAATATTGGTTAAAGGAGGCTAACATTGGGCTAACAATTACATAAAACTAGTCATAAAAATGTCTCAAGCTACTTTTTCCAATTACCAACAACTCAATATTACAGTGAAATGTGTTTATCTGCTGATCAACTTACTGTAAAAGGTAAATGGCTTATAACTGTGTAGCACCCTTTTGTGTCCTACTATCCCCGCAGCGTGGGTTAAGCGTCTCGACCAAGGACACAACGACTGTAACAGACTGAGTGGGACTCGATCCCGCAACCCTCTGGTTATGAGACAGGCACTAAACTCCTCTGCCACCATTGTCCCTGCGTAAGACTCGTCTTCGCTCATCATCAAGAATCTTCCGGCACGGATCCGTAGCAGGCAACATCCGTGAAACTCACAGAACGGGGTTGAGAGTTAAATCGTGTTTTGAAAATGGACTGCAGTAACCAAACTTGACCACAGGATGTCATTCTTTAACCTTTAAAGCAATGGCTCATCAACTGGAGTCTCATCATCATCCAAAACAAAAAAACTCCTCATTTTACTTGGTAAAACAGGGATTTCAAATGTGTTCAAATAACTATTTACATAATGTGACAGCAATTTTGGAAAGTAACCATCCACCAGTACCTGGTAGCACAGTGACAAAATGACCAGAAGGTGGCAGTAGTGCATATGCAGGGTGTTCTCTTCAGCACATCTGTCAAATCATTAATTGAAAGGACCCGTTGTTTCGGTTAGTGTGATTTGATTTAGTTGAAGCGGAGAAACCTCTAAAACATGAAGCATGATGGTGGACCAAGACTAGACATTGGTGCTCCACACTGATCCACTACACAAGGAGAAATGAAAGAACACACATGTTCTTGAGGGGTTGTCAGACACAGAACTTTGGGCAAAGCCATATCACATTCACTTCTATGGAATTTCTCTCAGCTCAGCAGATAATGCACACTTAGTGCAATGAAAGAAACAGATCGTTGTGGTGCCAACACTTGTGCGATCATTAATTAGCACCGCATAAATACTGAGCATAAATAAATAAAGATAGAACGTGCATGTAAAGAGCATAGACTGCAGTAACTTGGTCTTTATCTAAATGTATAGGCAGTGTGTGTGTTTGCGTGTGTTTGCGTGTGTTTGTTTGGGAGTAAATTTAGAAAAATAATCAAATAACTACGAATGTACTGAAATGGTCCTCTTGTTCAGCTTTTTCTATAATATAGCAGGTGGCGCTTTGCTTGGATTTCTTGCAGTTTGTCTCGAGACCAGGTCAGATTCTGAGCTGCAGCTTATTTGAGCAGGCTAAACGTGAATTTGACGGGGCGTAGAAGATGTATTATCACCACCGCTTTCTTTGCTTTGTGAAATTTGTCATGTCAATGACCATTGGAGCTTACATTTCAAAATAAATGTGATTTGAATATAAAGTCGGTCCTACATTCACACAATCTGAAGGAATCTTTCAGAACCACAAGTCGTCTTTAAGGATGATTAATCGAACACTTTAATATGGCGGCTGAATGCACACGTTGTTGGTGAAAGTCAAAACGGGCCAACTCGTCCATGCTTAATAATGTTTAGCTGAAAAACTAAACAGTAGAGAATGACAAAGCTGTAATTTACAGTCGAGCTAAGAATGATTTTTTTCTGTAGATATGGATAAATGAATACTGTAGTGGAATTTGACTTTTTACAATACAAAAATAAGAATATCAACAATTAAGGGAAGTCTTGTGATGTGTTTCATAAATCCATTAATACGGCTTCAAGCATTTGGTGGGCAGCAAAATAAACAACAAACAATGATCATGTACTCAGAACTACGTATGGGACACAAGGGACAGCCCTGAGCATCCAGGTGTCCTTAGACCAGGAAAACATTTGCTTAATTAAGACAGATTTTGGCATGTTGGATAGATCATAAGTTGAATTTACAATGTTTACAGCCATATCTACTTTATGATATTCTACCTAGCTAAACGGTTTAATCAAAAATCAAACAACATAATGAAATAATCGCTACTCTAAATTTTGTTTACATTTACTTTATGTATTTTTGACCATCAGAGGCAGCAGGCTTGCAAATACGTAAATGCGAAACGAAAGCTTAAGTACACCAGGAAGTAAAACATAACATCTGGCTCACCAGCCGCTGGGGCTGCAGTCTGTCTCAGCCTCAGGCTGAAATATACACGGGGCGTGTGCAGAAGTATCAGTGATTACAACAGGAAAATGCATCATTATTAAAGGGGCTCACAGCAACACTGCTAGTGAGTGCAAATCAGAAGAACAAACGGATAACTCGAACAAGACAACGGGCCTCACTGGATAACTGTCACTTATGAGAGCAATTAGGGTTCACTGCAGATCCAGGAGGCAGCTGAAAGAAATGAGGAAGGAAGCTCTCTTTCTCTTTCAGCTGTGGGAGGGAGGAATGTCTATGGTAAAAGCACCCATGGGTGGGAAGCTTAAGTGCTTGAGTACACAATACAGTCAGATTGCTTCATTGATACTTGTCATGATGGTATTATAAACTATTGACCAAAAAGGTTCAAACAACTCCATCTTTCAGTTCTTTTAAAACACAGAAAAGGTTTGTTTACCTGCAACATTTCGTTTGCGGCTGCAAACTTCGTCAGGCTGACGCCGATGGTGAAAGAATAAGAGCAGCAATGAAAAAACACAACATAAACACAACAACAAAACCATACACAACAGGTAGAAACAGACTAGTGCACCCAAAAGACAAGACACCAGCTGGACTTAAATGTGGAGTCGTTTATGAAATCCCATGCAAACTCTGCAATAAAACATACGTAGGAGAACCCGGACGCCAACTCAACACACAAACAATAGAACACAGAAAGGAGTGCGAGAAAGAAACAAGTCTAAAACACACAAGAGCAGCAAAAGAAGAAGCAGAAAGCACAATAAAGAAGTCAGCCGAAACAGATCACTGCACAAGAGAAAACCATGTAATGGACTGGGACAACACAAGGATCATAAACACCGAACAACAGAAATACAAAAGATGGATAAAAGAAGCTTTAGAGATAAGGAGACGTGGATGTGGGACCATGAACAGGGACAATGGAGTTTACACGCTGGACCACGCATGGGACTGCATCGTCGGAGAGGGGAGAGCGGGCAGTAGAGGGCGACAGCGTCCTCTGCTGCCCGCGGATAAACGAAGGAAGTGACGCCACCATCAGCGTCAGCCTGACGAAGTCTGCAGCCGCAAACAAAACGTTGCAGGTAAATAAACCTTTTCTGTGTTTTAAAAAGAACTGAAAGATGGAATTTGAAACAAAACACAGCAAGAACACACCAAAGAGGTTCAAAGAAGCCAAGCAAATGATAAAACTGAAGAAATGTGGGAGAAGAGATGCCAGAAGCTAGAGGCTGCAGCATCAAAGACGTTTGAACTCAAGACAGACTTTGTGTGACCTATCAAGGGATTAGGTGTGTTTGTGTTCAGCTGACATGACACAAGTGCTGATAGACGAGAAGTGAAGCAGACGTCTAGACCCAGAGGAATGGGAGAAATGTTATGGATTCTAGAGCAAACAAAGGCAACGAGCAGCACTAACAAACACGTGACATCACACAGTGATGCTCCGTAAAACTTCAAAACACCATGTCTGTACCGTTAGGACTGTTGAATCAATCTGTAGGATTTAATTTCACAGCTCAGTTTATCTCAGTTGTGCAACATCTTACTCAGTTTCACCAAAAAGTTCTAACTGTGCTTTTTGCATGTGTCGTATGTTGACTTTTCTGTTTCTCCAGAAGGTTTGTGATGAATGTGTGTTACCAAACTGCAATGGTTTGGTATTTCAATGCTTAACTGTAAGAGGTCTCCCAAAATCCATCACATGAATGAGACCAAGGCCAATGAGCATTATTGTAAACGTGTGTAGTAAAAGCAGTAGACTGAATTATCGGAGTTTTCATGCCCTTCTATTCCACAGCATTATGACAGTTTGCAGTAATTCTTGCTTTTTTTTATCCTGTACTCCGAAAATGCAGTTTTACTCCCTTTTTACCATTTTATGAATTGATAAGTGCTGCATAAAGAGTGCCCCATTGCGCTCAAAACTCCATCTCAGAACCACCAGTGTGACATTTCAGAAAAAAGCAATTAGCGTAGAACAGCAAATGCATTTTTATTTTAGGATTATTAATAAAAATCCTCGGGCAACATGTGCAAATAAAACAGCATCAACTGGCTTTTAGGAAATTGGACAGTTTTGGACAATAAACACACGAGTTAATGACCAGTAATTATGAGACAATCAGTGTGACGAAATAAAACACGAGGCGGTCCCTGGTTGGCCCATTTTTGTTTTTGTTTTAAGCAGAATTCAGAAAACTGTCATTATATTTTAATTATGAATTCTGTGTTCTACCATTTTACTGGTCCTGGTGAAATGAATGCGAGACTGTGGCCAAATGAAGGTGCTAATGTTCTCATTGTGTTGTTAATGTTCCTGATGAAGTCATTTCACGGACCGGCTTCATTTTAACCGATGAGCC